>NW_026575035.1:25207742-25230242 GCF_905146905.1 Nyctereutes procyonoides | reverse complement strand
GGCCAATAGGGCACTAGATTTTTACAGAATGATTTTCTGATTTTATTCTCAATGTAGTGCTGGATGGGCTTCTAGAAAATGATATTTCCTGAAGAACACATCCCTAGAGAGATTCAGAGAACTTTGACTAAAAAAAATAAATAAATAAAATAAATGTCCCCAAAGGCCAATTGGAAAGGTACAAATACTTGAGAATGTACTTGGCCTGGCTAAATTATGTATTACAGCCATATTTTTTATATAGTTACACAGGGGTCAAAAGGGGACTAGATGGTCAACATTAAATAGCTAAAATTAAATGTTTAGAATCTGACTATTTGGAACTTTCCAAGGAATTTTCCCCTTTGGTGTCAGAACTGTAAAATTTTTCTGCAAAAAACATGACTTGTCACTTATGTAGTAGATCAAGTGACAGCATCTCACAGAATTCTGCATTCCAATTGGGTTGTTTTTTTTTAAGATTTTATTTATTTATTCAAAAGAGACAGAGAGAAAGACAGAGACAGAGACATAGGCAGAGAGAGAAGCAGGCTCCATGCAGGAAACCCGACATGGGACTCGATCCCGGGACTCCAGGATCACACCCTGGTCCAAAGGCAGGTGCTAAACTGCTGAGCCACCCAGGGATCCCCCCAAATTGGGTTTTGATGGCACCTTCATCTTGATTTCTGTGTTGTGCCTGATATTACCACACTCACGTCTATCTGATCTGCTCTGTGCTAGTGTAGGCTCATGGAAGTCAGAGGCTGTGTCTTGTTGACCTTTCACTGCAGCATAATGCTGTGGCTATAGTAGGTGCTCAATACACGATCATTGGATTAAGTAAGCCAAAAAAATACTTTTCAGATGCTTGAGATAATTTATATGAAAAATTATAGTTTATGATTTAAACTGGCCCTTTCATAAGAATAAAAGCCAAAGGTAAATTTAGAATATAGTCTTATTTCTTTCAAATTTAACAAGAAAACAATCTAAGAAGATCTCTAATTTATTTAAACTATTTTCAGTTCCTAGTTCTTAATCATTCATTTTCCTATTTGTAATGTGCCAGAATGTCCTATTATGCACTCAAACATTTTATTTTAAATGAGATTTATCCATATACTCCAAACTGATGACTTTTATTTTAGAGATAAGATGGAACTCACTATGAGGGAAGACAAAAGCAATCTACTAGTTTTATCAAAACAGTAAAGTGATACAGTGTTTTCTAAATATATTTAGCTCACCTTTACCGAACTCTGGTTTAAATACTCACACACACTCTTCCTTAGTCATCATGATGTGCTTATGAGGAGGTATTATCAATTTTACATGTGAAGAAAGGAAATGAAGTGAACTCATTACCTTACCCAGTATTCACACAGGTAGCAGGAGATAGAACCAGGCTCCATATAACTGTCTGCTCTTAAGTACTAGGCTCAGCATACCTTGGGACTGTTGTGTCAGCCCTCTCCCTAGCGCAGGGACCTTGCCTTCCATCCATTGACATTCCATTCCTCTTACCCTTGCTCAGTTAAACACAGACTCACTAACCATTCCAATAAAGCTACGTACTCATTTGCACCTTGAAAAATACAAACAAAAGCATCATGTGGAGAACTGTTTCTTTTTTTTCTCCTGTGGGGAGAGGTGTAGCAAAGCATAAGATGGAATTCTCAGAGTGGGTGGTAACCAGCATTAGGATCTACAAAATCAATATTCCAATTCCTAAAGACAAGCAGTCTTGGCTCCTGAGAAATTTTTCCCTTCTTTGTTCACACACATGAAATTTTTCACTGGATTTATATCACCAGCTGTAAAATATCTCCCATCTATTGGTTGGCTCATCTACTGTATTAGTTTTTTATTGCTGCTATAACAAATTTCTAAAAACTTATGGACTTAAAAAAACCACAAGTATGTTCTCTTACGGCTCTGCAGGCCCTCAGTCTGGTACGGCCTCGCTTGGCTAAAATCAAATCAGGCTGCACTCCTTTCTAGAGGCAGAAAGAATTCATTTCCTTGCTCATTTGGGCTGTTGGCAGACTCCAGTTCCTTGCTGTTACAGGACTGAAGTCCCTGCTTTCTTGCTGGCTGTAAACTGAGAGCCAGTTCCGTTTTCAGTTTCTAGAGGTGGCTGAATTCCTTGGCTCATGGTTCTGTGCCTCCATCTTCAAAGCCAGCAATGGTGGGTTGACTTGAGTTTTTCTCATGTGGTATCTCCCTGACTCATTCTCCTACCCTTCTCTTATGGAACATATGATTCATTGGGCCTACTTGGATAATTTGGCATAGCCTCCTCATCGCTAAATTCTTAATTTCATCACCTTCCTTCTGCCTTGTAAGACAACATATCCACAAAGTTTAGGAATTAGGATGCAGACATCTTTGGGGGGAGGGGGACATTATTCTGTCTAGCACATTCTTTAGCTACATATATGAATTCTGACTATGTTACTTTAACAAAGTATTAATGCTCTTCATATGAGCCATGTGAAGTCACAATCAGGATAATCAAGTGTATGCATGCCTCAAAAAAAAAAAAAGGACGAATATAACACAAACTATCACACAATACCAACATTAACAAAAGCGAACATCTTTGTCCCCCAGAACCAAGTTCCTTAACTTCTCAAGTTTTTGAAGGCTGCTGAAAAGTTAGGAATCTTTTCTCTTTGGGGGTAAAGTTTATTTTTAAATAGTCTTTACTTACCTTCCCTAATATTCATTGGATTTGAACTGGAGCATTTCCATTGCTACTGATGAGAAGCATCATTGGAGGAAAAATGGAAAGAAAAAAAAAAGAAAACTTAATTAAATGGCAATTATCTACAGCTTATTAACTATATAAAACAGTCCTTTCAAGTAATTTACATACTGACTATTAGAGTATGGGTTGGGGTACTACCACTCTTGAATAGTCAAACGTAGTATTCATTCAAAAGAATCTCCCTCAACAGGAAAAACAGGTGTCTACTGTCATCAGAAAATGCTTTGTAGATTTGAGCCCCTTTGTATATAAATATATTTGAGAACCTTTTCTAGGGACACACCTGAGAGGGAAAGTCTTAAAAAAAAAAAAAGAATCAGTGGTTTAACACTAATTTCTAATCAGATCCTACAGAAAGGAACAGCCCGCACGGCAGCTGTACTTTTCCCAGGGTTAATTACCTTTCACTGCTCTCTGCTAATGAGTCAGCTGTTCCTGTCACTGTGCACTACACTGGTTCATCTGGAGCTCTAGTTGTGGACAAACACCGAGTGACAGTCCTATTTACATATGGGGGTGTTTGTTGTGCAAAGATTTCAAGGGATTTTTTTTAAATCCTTTAATTTTCATGTGTTTCCATGCTAAAAATATTTTTACAAATAATATTTTACTCAATCAACTATTCTTGTCCCCCCAGGCCACCAGATTTGCCTGTAGTCTGTGTAAAAGGCCAAATCCCTGGGAAGTGGCAAACTTCATCACTTCTACAGACAGCTTTGTCTTACTGATTTCCTCAATATTGTTACCAATTACCCTATCAGGATGAGACAGCCTTGAAAGTTTGTAACTTTCTTCTTTTTCTAAAAAGATTGCTATAGAAAATTAAATGTGAAGATAGAAAGTAATTTAAGATAGAAGGATGCAAAACAAACAAAAAAGACACAAAACATACTTTAGATTTATCTGTACATGAAACATGAACTAGAAAATTGAATTTTCAAAAAAATTTAGACATGAAAACTGCTTTCACCAATATTTCTAGATCATTGTGGGATATGTATACATATACGTGTATGTAGATGCACGTGTGCATGTGCATATACATATACACACATATGATTTATTACACAGATAACAGCTCTGCTACCCAGATAATAGTTCTGCTCTTCATCTCATAATGTAGACACAGTGTACCTTTTTGTATTTTTTAACATTGCAGCCATGAGGTTTACACATCTCTGCTTCCTTTTTTATTCCAGAGGGGACTGAGAAGCAATATGCAAACATAAAGCATTTATCTAGGTCCATTTGACAACCTCCAAAATGCCCCTGAATAGAGGCTACTCTCCCCCTGGTAAGTTTCTTGCTTTAACCCTTAGAGCAATGGCTGTCAGATTTAAGTATGCATAAGGATCACCTGGGTACCTTGTTAAAATGCAGGCCCTGATTCTGACACCCTGATGTCCTGCATTCCTAATAAGGGGCCAGGTACTCCTGCTGGTCCATGGACCACACTTTGATTAGCAAAGTGTCACAGCAGTGATTCTTAAACTTCAGCCAGTGTCAGAATCACTTGGAGGGCTTGTTAAAGCACAGGCTACTGATTTAGTACTTCTGGAGTGGGGCATGAGAATGTACATTTCTAGCAAGCTCCCAGATGATGTAGTCACTGATGGTTTGGGGATCACACTTTGAGAAGCATCACCTTAGATATTCACTATTAAATGCACAGAAGAATCCTAATTCCCAAAGGCAAAATATATCCACATGGAACAGAAGCATTGCCACTTTATTCTAGAGATATTTATTTGCTCTATTTTAGTATTTTATGATAGAAAGAAACATAAAAAAGTGAATGTTCTGGTCCATCCTTTAAATACATTCTGAGAACCACTTTATAGCTTATTGAACTTGATCTTCAGAAGAAGCCATTCATGTCAAGAAAGAAATAGCAATTAAGTACTTCTTCATTACAGGTGCCATTATCAAATGTAAGCTCACAAATTACAAATCTAAGACTGCACAATATTTAAACTTGGCAAAAGCAAATAAAATTTGGAATGAATTAATTTAAAATCATATAATAAAACAGATTTCAATGTCAAGTAATGATGAAAATTTCTTTGAGACTTCAATGTTTACCAGTCCTAGTAAACTCTGACATTTGCTACCTGGTACAACGGGTTTCTCATAAACACCATGAGAAGTATTCTCTTTTGATCATTGCTATTTTGAAGAACACACTATCTTGAAATCTCCTTAAAAGACAAAAAATTAAAAAAACCTTTTAGTCTAATACTAAAAATACGTTTGCATTTCTGTTCATGTAAATATCTCAGTGCTAAAGCTCTTAAAAGGGCATTTTGCAATATCATTTATAAAAATAATCCATATCTTAGATAATAAGAAAAAATATAGAATGAAACCTTGCTGGGTGTGATTTAGCAAAGAGATGGAGGATGAGTCTCCCAAATGCCAGGTTTCTCACTGAACAGAAGTTAGGTGCTTGAGCATTGATTTACTCAGGCCAGGAAAAGCTACTCAGTAACCTGAAACATGGACTTATTACATCGTACTCTAGTAAAGCTGGGAAAATATGGCACAATGTAAGAAATATCAGCACAGAGAAAGATCTTGCAAAGAACCACAACCCCTTTTGAATTCTTGCTACCACCTCTTTGGTTTTGCTATCTCACTGATTTCTTTTTAAACAATGCTATTTTAAAAATATCAATCTCATTAAGTGCAAGAAAATGATAATATCACAAATAAGGAATTTGATTAATATCAGTGTAACCAGCCCTCTTGATATAGAACAGTATTATTTAATAAGTTCATTAACATATTTACACAAGCCTTTACTAAGCACCAATTCTTCTGGAGAAGAGGAAAAAACATTTATGTAAAAAGGTGGAGTCTTAGTGAGTGGAGAGGGGTGTATGATGTGTGCCACTCTAATGGTACAGATGGACCTGCTGTACAAATCAAAGAGGCAATAAAATGAAATTCTTTGAGGAGATGTGGGTGCTGAATTTATTTTTTGGTAACATGGAAGGACAATCTGATGAGTTTGACAAGAATCGTCCCCTGGAAGCACAAACATCAGGGTATACAATTTGAGTAAAAAACTCATAATCATACACATTGAGAATGAAAATACACATTGTTGTCACGGGCCAAGCCTGCATGTGAATATCCAGATCCTAACTGATCTTTCTCCTTGGATGGTTTTTAAGAGTTACAATGAATCAGACTAAATATGTGCCTTTGGTCATTTGAACATCTGGTTTTATAGTTGTCTCATGTGATTAATCAGAGGTCAGTACAGTTCACATCAGGTATTTTGTCCTATGCTTATCCAATTCCAGTCTATTATATTTATTGGTTTTCACTGGCCAATTGGTTTCTCTTTATGTCAGTGTTTCATTAGCTGTGGCAGATTACTGAGGGAATCTGCCCTGAGTTTTCTGTCAGAGGTAACAGACTACATATTTTTGGCTACGTTAAATTTTTCCCCAAAAAGTGCATGTGGGAAGAAAATGCCTTGGAATATCTATGGCATCCCTTCTAATATAATCTAATATGCACACTGTGTTGTCATAGTGAATGATAAGAGTGCTTGTGAAATGAAGGCTTTACATCAGAGGATCTGTGTGAGTTCCCTTTCATGAGGTTAACCCCTCCCGCCCCAAGTCTGGGTTCTGCGTTTCTGTAAGCTTTGCCCCTCACATAGCAGCTGGCCCACCAGGACGAATCACTGTTGACATACTCATCATCTGCTCTAGATTGGATGCTCCTGCAGGGCAAGGGCAATCTCCTTTTTGCTTCCCTTCATAGATAAAGTGCTCAACAAAAATGTTGACTGAGTGCCAGTTGACTAGTTATTAGGAAAACTGGGAACCATGACGAATTCACTACCTCTGTGATATGAATTTTAGGAAAACGATGGATGAAATATTTCGAGATAAATAGGAAAATAGCTATACGATGTAGCAAAAAGTCATGCTGGTGAAAACACACGTTAGAGATTAGCTAAGAGTAATAAATGTAATGCTGTAAAGTAGATTATTGAACTATTGATATATCTAAAGACTAGCGAAGTAGAAAATAATCATTTTATAAACAGTTTGCTTATAAATTGAGATTAATTTTACAAACAAAAAAATAGACCAAAGCATAGGCAATACTACTACATCCTACCTAAGCCACTTGAAGGCAAAAGGAAGGAGGTGTTAAAACTTAAGGACTACCACTGCCAGTTCAACATGTTAAAATTAAGAGAGCTGCACATTACAAATGGCTAAAAAGATTAAATGGAGCAGTTTTCAAAAACATGAAATAACATAAAAAGATAACACAAGAAACATAATATTTATCATGAAAATATAAATGACTGTTGTACGAGGCCTACTGATCTCAAGTTAGTGGAGATGGGGAGGAGAGAAAGTAGTAAGATGATGCTTCGAGGGAAATAAATTTAGGAGGGAAAGGGTAAAAATAAAATCAGGTGAGTCTTTCAGCTGTCATTGCCATTAGTTTGTGCATTGACACTGACTCAGGCACCAGACCAGGCATTTTATGTTTCCATTATCTTATTTAAGCCTCACAACAACCTAAGGACATTGATATCATTGTTTTTCCCAATTGAAGTTGAGCAAACTTAGCTCACACTGCTAGTAAGAGCTACTAAATCACATCTGATGCCAATGTTTTTCCTGCTATGTAGCACTCGCTAAAAATGCACTGTGACACTAGACAACTCTATGTCTTTCGAGCAAACCATAGAAAGATCCACAATGATAAATGGGGTCAAGGAATATAAGTTTTTGTGCTGCATTTAGACTGGATATAGGCTGGACAGAATGTTCAGAAAATCAGTAATAAACACAAAGATAATAGAGACACTGAAGTATGGTTTGGAAAAAACCGTAAAGCCAGTACGTAGGGAATACAGTGATAAATGACCTAGGAAATGTTTTGTCAATGACTTAGATTTAGAGAGTGCCATGCTTTGTCACTGAATTAACACTGACGCAACTTGAGATCCTAATTGTAGCACCTGCTAGTTCTTGATCTCAGAACTATGTAACCTTCCTAATATTTAGGTGCTTCATCTAATAAAAAGGTGCAATAACCGAACCTCCCTCTAGACCTGTGAGGATTACGTGAGGTGTCACACATAACAGGCAAGTCACACAGTAGAAATTCTGCAAAATTCCATGACCTAAAAAGAGATCACTTCTTAAACAAAGCCCACAGGTAAGAAGTACCTCGTTCATAACCCTGTGTGGTCATGGTGAGGACATGTCTTGATGAGATTGATTAAATCTTTGGATGCTAAACAGACAATTTTCCTCAAGAGAATATGCAGTTACTAGGAACATTCATTAAATATTCAGTCAAAAATATTAGTCGACTTTTTTATTTTACTATTCTTTGTGGTAGATACCGCTATAAATGTTTTATGCATATTAGTTGTTAACTCAATTTGCACGACAACTAGATGGATTAGGGATTATTTATTATTCCCATCTTTCAAATGAGAAGCTTAAAACAGAGAAGTATTTGCCCAGAGTCAACGCAGCTAGTGAGCAGCCTGCTGGGAATCGAACTCTAGCTCCAAGGTGCATGTGTTTAATCACAACAGTCTATCATCATCATGAGATAGGTGATAGAGAAGCAAGGATAGGCAGCAGAAATTGTATTCCAGCATGGGAGTCAAACCAAAAGCCAAGGAAACAAAAAGTATACAATACAATCTAAAGCAATGATAAGCGTTATGGGAAAACAAGGCAGGCTGAAAGATAGTGGGTATTTCAGATTGAAGTAGAAATAATCTTTATTCACTTGAGAAAGAGTAGGAAAACCATGTGCCTAGGGTGAAAACAAAGCCCTCGTATCTAGAATATATAAAGAATGATTGCAACTCAATAAGAGAAAGACAAATCACCCAATTAAAAATGGGCAAAAGGACTTGAATAGACACGTCTTTAAAAAAGACATACAAACGAACAATAAGCACATGAAAAGGTGTTCAATATTATTAGTCACTAGGGATGTGCAATTCAAAACCACAATGAAATGCCACTTTATACCTGGTAGGATAGCAATAATGAAAAAGACAGACAATAACAAGGGTTGGTGAGGATATGGTGGCATCTTGGACCTTCATACACTGTTGATGGGAATGCCATTTTGTTGCAGAGTCTTTTCCAATGCAACTGCATTGGAAAATAATCAGGCAGTTCTTCAAATTGTTAAACATAGTTACTATATAATTCAACTCCCAGGTATATGCACAAGAGAAATGACAACATGTCCACATAAACACCCCAAATGTCCATAAACTAATGAGTGGATAAAATGTAGTATATCCAATCAAGGGAATATTATCCAGCAATAATAAGGAATGAAGTAACGCTATGTGCTAAAAGATAGATGAGCCTTGAAGACGTGCTAAGTGAAAGAAGCCAGTCACAGAAGATGACATGTTGTATGACTCCATTTATATGAGATTTCCAGAATAGGCATAGCTATAGATACATAAAGAATAGGCATAGCTACAGAAACATGAAGTAGATTAGTAGTTACCTAGAGCCTGGGGTGGAGGGAGGATTGCAGGGTGATGGCTAAGGGGGTGCAGAGTTTCTTTGGGGGAAGCAAAATATTCTAAAACTAATTATGGTGCTGAAAATACTAAAGATTATTGAACTGTACACCTCATATTTTATGGTATGTGGATCATACCTCAATTAAGCTGTTTTATAAAACAGTGGAGCCATACAGACTATAGAAAGGAGTCTATAAGGCATTTATAATGTCTATTAAGGCATTTTAAGTATGATGGGAAGTCATGAATGACCAACCAGAGGAGTGAACAGAAGGAAATCAGTTTCTAGGCCATGGCAATCATCTGGCTATGAAAAGCGGGTCTTTGTCTGGGACAGAGGTAGTAAAAGTAAGGAAGCTAACAGTTGGAAGTTCTGTCTCCAGGATAAAATAAGGTAAAAATACCAAAAAAATAGATGCTAAGACCAGAAATGTATCTACTGTCTGTTATGATCTAAACTCATTGCTCCTAACATGTCTGACACAGTCCTGCGTGGAGAGAAGCCATTGTCATCCTCTGCTCTTCATCCCTTCCTGCTCCTGGCTGCAGAGGAAAGGACACTCTCCATTTCCCCTTTACTCTTCCTAATTTAAAAGGAGTTCAAATCAGAGAGGAATGTCCCTAGATCTTCTGGTTCCCATTAGTCTTCTGAGTTTCTATGTCAGTATCAATTATAAATAACTCTTAGGAATTAAGTAAATCCTTTTGTTTTTAATCATATGATGTGAATCTAATAATAAAAACCAGCATGTTAAAATCATTTATAGTCTAAAACCATTTTACACAGAGTTGATATCAAATTTGTTGCCTAATTTTTCAGGGAATGTTGAGGCTATCAACTCTGAATGTCTTGGCCTCTCATCTCTACACTTACAAATTTATTTCTGTCTCCACTGCTCTCTTTGCTCTAGTTTTAGAGGAAGAGGCTTTCTCCTTCCAAGGGCAGGTTCTCCATTGAGCTCTATTGCATTTGCTTCTTACTTCATCTAACTGGTTTTTCTTACATACCTTCAAATTTTTCAGTCTTCTTAATCTCTCTGGTTCCTTCTCTTTAGCATATAAGTATATATTGCTAACTCTGTTCTTGAGAGTCAAACTTCTTAAAGTCCCCAGAGGCTTTTTGTTCTCACTTTCCCTTCCCTACACAACCCATAGCCATCTGGCTTTCAAGCCCTGATTCCACTGAAGTTTCTCAGCTAAGATCACCTGTGACTTCCTACTTGACATATTTTGTGCTGCATTTTCAGTCTGTGCTCTGAGTAATTAGCAGTATTGCTGAGTCTTTCCTTAAGAAATTGTATCTGGGATCCCTGGGCGGCGCAGCGGTTTGGCGCCTGCCTTTGGCCCAGGGCGCGATCCTGGAGACCCGGGATCGAATCCCACGTCGGGCTCCCGGTGCATGGAGCCTGCTTCTCCCTCTGCCTGTGTCTCTGCCTCTCTCTCTCTCTGTGTGACTATCATAAATAAATAAAAATTAAAAAAAAAAAGAAATTGTATCTTTGTTTTGTCTGTCACTCTGGATTTCTTCGGTGTTCTTCTTCATTGGTTCTCCTTTTCCCATTTACATATTGATATTCCCAGGGTTCCTAATTTTGGTCCCTTCCTCACTATAGTCTCCTCAGAAGCTACATCCAAATGTCCATCTCTCCATTCCAACTAAATCTCACTCTTGAATTCCTGATGCACTGGCCCACTGTATAGCGAACATCATCACCTGCTTGTCTTATATTCAATGTGCACATCATCTTTTCCTCAAAATAACCTCTTCCTTCTGAATCTCCTATCTTGGTTAACCATCCACACACTGTAATCCAAGCCAGATGGTTGTCATTTATGACTTGTCACCAATTTTCAAATCTATGTCCTGGGTTTGCCTCTTGCATAGCACAGATCCCACTGTATTCTGAATATCAGTATGCTGTGTCACCTACTATGCTGTGATATCTTACAGTGCTTAGGTTGTGTCTACACTGCTTGACGCAGTTGCTGGAACATAGTAGATTCTTAGTGTTTTTTGAATGAATAGATTCAAGACTCTTCAAATGCTTCTTCTTTGAAATCTTCCCTGATGTTACCTCCAAGTGAAGTGGTCATTCTGTTCTTCAGGCCATAAATTTACCTTTTAGAGGAGAAATGGAATTGGCAATGCCTGATGAGATGCTCTGGCCCATATGCATTAGGGTTGAGTGGCAGAGTGGAATTGCACGTGACCACAGACTATTTTATCTTCGCATAGGCCATTATGATACATGAGCCTACATAAACTGTTCACAATGTTTTAGTACTGATATACACATTTTTCACTTGACACTCTTGGAAAATTTAGTACATGTAAAATACAAAAATATCTGAAAACGTATCTAGCTAGAATAAAATGTTTTATTTATTTACTTACTTACTTATTAATTTTTTAAGTTGGCTCCATACCCAGCATGGACCCCAACGTGGGGCTTGAACTCATGACCCTGAGTTCAAGACCTGAGCTGAGATTAAGAGTTGACACTTAATCCACTGAGGTACTGAGGCACACCCGGAATAAAATATTTTAATCTCTTGTGAACTTAATGTAACCCTAGAAGAGGTTTTATTGTAACTAAAGCTCTTCATTTTTTATATTCTTTCTTTCTTTAACAATCACTTGTGCATTTCTCACAATGTTCAAAGTTTTTTCACTAGATTCTGAGAATTAAATGATTTTAAATACAGTTTCTCTTCTAAAGGCTTTTTATCAAATATCACTAACTTGACTCCTTTTAGTTACTATTATATTTTCAATATGATATTTGCAAAAGATTCAAAAATGCTTTTACTTTAATCCTCTATAATGATTTAAGGAAACTACATGAGTATTGTGACAGTAACTTCCTAATTAAGATCTAAAATGCAAAAATAAATACTTCTATCTATCTATCTATCTATCTGCAACTGTAATCTATGTTTCCAAATATTTTTTTAAGCGAAGTGAAATCTTAACAAGCCCATAGATAGAAGGCACAGAGGTCAAATGTGCAGCAGTTAGTGTGCCCTGCCTGAGGCCATAGGTCAATCAGAGCTCTGACCCTGCAGCCATGGATTCCCTGGCAGCTTGCCCCACAGCCCCATGGCACAGTCTTCTCATCTGTGTAAAGGGGCTGATAACAGAACTTCACTTTACCCTATAGGCTGTTGCTCTGGTTGTGGCTGTTGTGTGAATTAAAAGAATTCATAGACGGAAAGTACTTAGAAGAGTGGTTGGCACCATGTCAGTACTATCTTACTATTATAATAGAAAAACACATGTCTTCTGCTTGACACCAAACTACTCAGAGGAAGAATTCAATTATCAGACCTTTTTAAGTATTAATGTTGATGCTCACAGATTCTGTGAGCTAAGATTTCTGGCTATTTGGCCAAATGTTTAACTTTTGATCTGATGTTTAGCATCAGAGCTAAAGCTCATTCGGTTCTTAGCGTAGGTTATTTCTGATATCAAGGTTAATTGGCATGCTAAATATGTATGTCTTAGAGAGGTGTAATAAAGGCTTATGCTGTCTCTGAATTATTTTTCAAACTGATAGGATGTTTTCATTATAAAAAGTTCACAGAGTTATAGAATTTGGGGAATGACCCCCATAGGGGTCACCCAGCATAACCCTTACTATGACAAATGTTATCAATAAGGAAAATAAAGCAACTTGTCAAGTCCCAATCATTCGACTACTAAATGACATTTAACTACGAGTGGAACCCAGACATACTTGAGACCTACTGTCATTTGACACAAAGTTGCTGACATTGTTTTCTGGGTTTTTTTTTTAATACTTTGTGCTCAGACACCATATAGCATAGGGACACATTAAGAGAATGGATTTAGAGAGAAGTTAGATTTTGGGCTCAAGCCTCAATCCTGGTGGTGACCTAAGGAAAAAAACTTCTTAATGTCTCCGTTTCAGTTGCTTCATCTGCAAAAAGGAGACAGGAGTGGAAATGCTGAGTATTGAATTATATAATACCTATAAGGAATTTAACAGCATAGGTGGCTCAGTGTAAGCACCTGGTAAATGTTAAGGGTTATTGTTATTACTGTTGTCATATATATCATCGTTGTTATGAAAAAAATTCATATGCACAACGTTTGTACCAAAAGTTATTTTTCTTATTTGCCAAACCCTAATAGTTCTTGGATTAACGATTTCACCCAAGTCAAGTCAGAATCCTTCAGCTACTTAATGAAATTTAACTATGAATGGTGTGTGTGTGTGTCTGTGCGTGCATGTGTGAGGTGGGAGACGTATATGTGCACATTTCCATTATTTGACAGAGCCAAGATCTGAGATCCCATGGCTTTTTCAAATTTCCCTCATCTCACTTGCAATCTGCTGTGATATGGCCTGTATATCAACTCTAATCTGCAAATCTTGGCCCTTGGAATCCTCAGGTTGATAAGGTTTACAGAAGATAAGGATTACAGAAGAAATGGTTCCAAGGAATTAAGTGAATCAGGTATAGAACACCAGCAAACTTCAAACGTTTATGGTAGCAAATAAGGACCCCAGAAAGATACCTGCCATGGGAAATCTGATCAGTTCATGATTTCATACAAAAACAACAACAACAAACACTTGGAAATTTGACATTTAAGCCAAAAAGTTGGCATCAAAATGTACACACTGTTTTACAACCTAAAATCTATGCCTGAAAGGTTAGTCAATTGAACCTAAGTATTTTAGAAAAATAAAGCTGGTGGAATATTTTATTAGTTCAAAAAGCCTATGTGAAATATATTTAATTGACCTGTGTAAACCAATGTAAGCAGTATCTGGAAAGGTTTTTATTTGTTTGTTTTGTTTAGACTTGGAACTTGCCTTTCAGGAGTAAAATGATAGGGCTTTAATCTCTAGGAAAAAAAATTCCCAAATACATCATAGAATCTAGGATAATCCTTCATGAAGTCAGAAGCAAAAAAAGAAAAAAGGAAAAAATAACTTCCTCTACCATTAAAAATAACCACAACAGCAACCCTGGTCTCCATTCTTTCATTTCCTCAGGTCTGACATTCTGCAGATGACCGCCCTTATTTGTCTCTACATGTTTTCCAAAATATAAAAGTGAAATAGAGTCCCAAGGGCACTGTACTTGAAAGGTTATGAGAGTTAGAGAATTTTAACCATGCCTGCCAAATCAGCAGATGGCTTGTGATTATAATTATATGCATCAATAAAACGAATAATCTTTACAAAATTTGAATTTCTACTAAAGTAAGGGATTTAGTAAGCAGATGCAACAGAATGCATTTTCTTTAACCCTTTTGGTAGACACTGGTATCTTTTACACAAAAAAAAGATCAAGGGATCTGCACATAATAGGTTGTACATTCTAATTTTTGCCCCCATTCTAAAGTAGTCATATTGTCAGCCTCAATCTTTCCTTGATTTCATTTTCTTCATGAGCATATTTCTTTCTCATCCCCTTTTCACCCTTCAGAATAGAAATGTTTAGACTAATTCCTACCATTGTTTGATATTTGAAAGAAGAAAAATTTAAAGTGGTAAATACCTTCATTCAAATTCATATCAAATATACTATGGAAACAAAAGAGCAAACAGTGGGTGCGTCTTTCTATCTAATCGCATTCTTTACAAATTAGATTTCCAATAACAAAATTTTTCATTTTTTTGTTTTCTGATTCTCTTTAACCTACATTCCAGGGATTAAAATACTGTTTATTCTATTGAAATAATTAACTATTTCATTTCTGTATGGTTCTGCATAACATCATAAGTAATAACAACTAAGTTTTGTCTCATGCCAAGTCTGAATTTCTTCATATAGAAATATGTTTCAATACTTATATGATACATTTGAAAAAAAAAAGATAAGGCAACATTTACACACTGGCCTTTAGCTATATTTCCCCTTCATGAGAAAACACTCAAAATTTAGGAAACAAAATTAAACTTTTAAATGTTGGAAAGGGTGGAAAAAGTATCACTGAAATTCACATACTTATTTTTTAATGAAATTGTGATGTAAATGCTTTTCATGGAATTATCAAGTGCAACTCTTCGTTAAGACAGTATATCAATTAACATATTTATGACAAATCAACAAATAGAACATTTAGGAGTACTTAGAGAACCTGTATTTTGTGTAGCTATCTCTGGCACCTTCATATTTATACTGTATAAATCAAGTAAATTAAAATGTTCCAATCTAAAAAGTTATTATATATTGTAGGTAACCCTATTTGTTAGTACAAATAAGTTACTAATAAGACTTTGAAGGCTTTGACAATTTTGTGGGTCAACGCAATTTACTTGTGGATATAAGATTTATGAGATCAGAAATTCTTCTTAGCTACAAGATCCTCTCAAAGGTGCAACTTAAATGTGCACGTTGAATCCTGTCAGAAAAAAATATTCCTACAATCACAATCTGAAGAATTAAACTGAAAAAGTAGTAATTTTTGCCCAGAAGCTTACAAATTTATGCAAAAGTTGACAAAACAACAATTCAAATACTTAAAAAGAAATTCAAGTGTCTCTTAGAGTTCACTAAAAAGGAATTTTAAAACATTCATCAATAAGCTATGTTCAAGTTTCTTTATCCAGGTGATAAAATAAAATATTTTTCAATCATAACATCCTGGAAGAGGGATTTTTTTTTTTTTTTACCAAATCCAAAGTGTCAACCAAGAGAAACCATCTAAGCCAAAAACTTATGAAATGAATCCTAAAGGGGCAAAAATTAAATATATTAATTTTAAAAATAAGAAAGAAATCAGGAGTAAACCTAATAATATTATTACATCAAGACCTTTCCTATAATTTAGTACTTAAATTATAGATACTCCACTTTGAAATTAGATAAAATTACGTATTTCTGCTTACATAAAGTTAAAGTTGAAATTCATGAAATTCTAAGGTATACTTTGGATTGCCATTAATAAGACTATGCATAATAAGCCAATATAGCCATGTATGCTTAATGTGCACTTAGTATGTTTAACTTATTACCTTACGCTGGATATGAGCACTCAGCCATATAAAATGGAATTTTCACAATTCTTCAAGGAATCTCACAAAATTTAAGGCTCTGGAAGGGAAAACATGAGAGAGTTCTGTATTGACAGAAGTGGATGTGTAGGAAGTATATAATATGATACTGACGTGTCCACTTAACTGTCACAAACTCCAAGTGAAAGTTAAGAAACAAACATTCTTTGAAAACATATCATATACCCAGGGCTCTAGGTATATTATCTTATCTAATTTTCACATGAGTCATGAGGCAAGATTTACTAGCCTGGCCTCCAACTAACAGACCAGGAAACCAAGGCCCATAAAAATTAAATAACTTATCCAGAACCACAGATTTAGTAAATGGAATAACCAGGTCTCAAACACATGCACTTGAGAAGGGGGTGTCAGAGATTCTCTTATCACTTTGTGTCACCCATATGGCATGTATAATGACTTTTTCTCTAGGAAATGCTTTATAGTTCTTCTTAGATCGTGGATTCTCATGGGTGAGAATGAGGCCCCCCTATTACCCATAGCGCCAAGTATAATCCTTTGAACAACATAGTTTTAGTAATACTTATATGTCAATTAAGTGAACCTAAATAAAAGTTCCTTCTGTTGACAGAAGTTAAGGTTCTCAAATTTATTTAAAGAAAAAGTTATAAAGCAAATAAAACCATATTTTAGTGTATTTCCATGTCAAATTTTAAAAAAAATTCTCAAATTCAGGAACAATATTTGTAGAAACAAGTTCACATTAAGCCAAAAGTAATGATCTGTGCCCTCTTCTCTTAATTACAACACAGCCTTATTTTGTTCTGAAGAATGACAACTACATTTCTGTGACAGTAATTCTACTCAGTTTTATCCGCAGTGATCCACCTGTACAGACTTCAGTCAAGTTTGCACATCCTTTGCTGTATTGGTGAGGAGAAGGGCAAAATATTTATAGCCATTCAGAAGGCTTGTATGTTTTCTGAACAACTCACTCCTGTATTTAACATGATGAACATTAGCAAGAACAGAAAAATAGATTATAATCCATAAGATTCAAATTTAAAATCTTTATAACAGAAAAAAGAAAAAAAACAAAACCTCTACTATACCTATAATGCCTAAAAGAGTAAACTAGTTGCAGAACTCTATTGGAAACTGAAATTGGTAGGTAGCAATTATGGCCATTTTCATACAGCTTGCTTTTCCCATGATTTCTACCATATTGATGAGATTACATATTAGAAAATTCTTAATTTAGTAAAATCATAGCATATCTTCCCTACATATATTTTACTTGACATTACCAAGACACTATTATACCTCTATTTTCACAAAATTGATTTCCTTGTCAATCCTGGTTACTATAAAAATAATAGAGTTTGTAAGGCATAATATATGTTATATATAACACACATACAGTCGTAAATGAATTATATAAGTAAATCGAATGTTTGGAACACACTTAGAAGAAGAAAGTACTTTCAGACCCCCCAAAAAAAAATAGAGGAAGAAATATGTGACCTCTGGTCACCCAGACCATATTATAAACCTCTATTATGAATCTCTCATAAATACTAATAATAAGTGATTTATTCTGTATTATAAAATTTCTATATTCTTATATAAATAAAAATGTTTCAGAGCAAGTAATCCAAGTTAGCAAACTGATTTCTACATAATATGGAGAGTTTTAATTTATGAACAGATGATTATGACATGCCATTCTAATATTAAATGACAGTGGTTTTAAAAATTTAATCCTGACACTGATATTATGAATCCATCTATTTTAAAACACCACACTTCTGTTAACAATACTTTTTAAAATGTTTTCAATGAGATTGTCAGAGTTTATTAAACCACTGACAATCCGCTAAGCTGACAGTTCTTAGAATAAAATATTTAATTTACCTGGATGTCTTGTAACAATATCATCCTCTCTTGAGCTAAACATCCTCTGAGTACACAAGTCTAAGGCAGACAGACATTTCAGCAAGGCAAATAAGACTTTCTGGCAACTTCCTGTTGCCATATTTCTCTAAAAGGATCCTGCAATGTTATACTTCAATACTGCAAATGCATTTTTCTAAGGGACACAGTAAACCAATGCTGCTCAGTGTCAGAGAGCTTTGATTTTTTCCCAAGTACAGCAAGCAAATAACCACTAATCCTATTCAATATTACAGATTTGCAGCAATGATTTTATTTGCAGATCCAAGAGAGATGGAATACACGAAGAACAGACAAGCTTTTATTTTCTTGTTTTGTTGCGTTTGATTGATTGATTTTTAAGATACTGATCAAGGAAATGGTTATGCCACATATGATATTAAATATTCCTTAGCAGATGGGACAATTTTACAGTGACAAGAATGAATCTCACTGCACACAGTCCGGCTCAATTATCTTTTAAAAGCAGTAGGACTAACTAAAATCAAAGTTGCCTCATGCTTTTGAAAGTTTTTCACACCTGAACCCACACCTGAATAGTCGTCATTTGTGAAAGCACCATTTCTCCAACAAACAGCCTCCCTTCTCAAATTCAAGTTCACTTGCATTTTGGGGTACACTTCACTTGTGAAATTCAAAAACTTTTATGAAACGGCAAAACAAAACAACAATAACAACAACATAAGAGCACTGATCACTGAAGCCACATTTCCAGAAGTGATAGCAAAATCCCTTCATTCTGACCTACTTGTAGAGAATCGGACTTTCAGCCCCATGGTTAGGCTAAGATTTGTTCTACTTTCTCCCTAGGGCTTAATTGCCAGACTGACTTACCCGTGCCTCCTAGCCTTTGTTCTGCCTCTCACGCTGACATCAGGGAAGCAGTGATGTAGAATAAAGCAGGGGTGGGCTAGGTTAGTCCAGTGTTTGTGTCGTTGTGTGGTGTGCAGGGACACTCTGTGATACTCTAGTGAGCTGCTAAGCTTTTTTTGTAGGCTTTGTGTCATTTACTTAACGACCAATCTCATTAGCTGCCAGGGTACAATGGGCTGATGCATTTTCTATGTACATACTCTACACAGTGACCCTCAAGGTTGCCGAAGGTCTATTTAATCAGTCAAATGCTGAATATATTTGCAGTAAATCACTAAAAAAAGAAAAAAAATATGGGACTACCGAGGTATCTCACAGGCTTACTATTTACGGGTGGTTATTCACAGGTAATAAAATGCATGCATATTTAGCCAAAACAAGGGTAGAGTGGGTGGAGATGAATTATCTAGCTGGCACTGGTGACCTTAATTTTAGGAAACTTTTGGAATCGAAGATATTTTCTGTTTGCAAGGAACCCAGATTTAGAATTTAATTTCTGTCTTAGTTTAATCATATTAGCAAGACAAAAAAGAATTGCTTTCTTTAGCAGCTTCTCCTAACTCCAAAGTCACCCCACTTCCATCCCACCCCCTGCCCCAGCAGCTCCAGAACTGGCAAAGTTGCATTTATGCCCTCTTTCAGTTACAAGGTAAAAACCCTTTTAACTCCTATGAAAAATGAAATACTGAGAGCACTATGAATGACGACAGCTGTCCATAAGTATCAGGGAGAGTTCTATTGTCCAGCTTGTCCCTGGATAAAATGAATACTTTACAGCAGAGGCTGTTCAGCTTGGCTAAAGAGTATGGGGAGAAGGGGAGGAGGTCACTGGAGATTTCGCACACTAATTTAATCTGGGGAAAGGACAGGCTCTGCATCTCCCTTGAACAGACTGGCAGCAATCTGGGCCCCCACAGAACTATCTCCTTTTGCCTGTGCTCTATTTATTCCTTATCTCTGTTTACCAACCGCTAGGTCCCTTTCATTCACACCACGAGGCCGTTTTCCTACTATCAGTCAGCAGCTGACACTGTGGAAGAGCCTCAAAGGCAAAAAAAAAAAAAAAAAAAAAAAAAAAAAAGGAAAGAAAGAAAGAAAAAAAAGATCAAAACTAAACCAAAGCTGTATAAACAATGCAACAGTACAAGTAAATGCATAAACCCTGATTCTTAACCCAACCCACAGGGTGCAAACAGAATCTTTATAGTAAATCCAACAAACCCACCACAGTGAGCTATGGGCCACAGAGAAAGAAAAGTCAAAAACCATTCATGAAATCATCATCCAAAAAGAAGTACTAAAATGTACGCTGGCTGCTGAAGCAGCCTAGCTTCCAGGGGTGTTCTTATCTCTATCATGGATCAATTACTGGCAACCAGGAAACATTTACCTTGCCCAAAAGGTGAGCTAAATATTTCAAAGGGAAACCTCACTCTTATTAAAATGCTGGCAGACAAAAAAAAAAAAAAATCCACCAATGTGATTATAAGTTAAAGGAGGAAACAACATTAACTTTTCTAATTCTTCATCATGTTGATTTAAGTGAAACAATTCAAGGAAGTGGGCATCGGATCTCCATTACTTTTATATAAAAACACTAAAAAGTCCTGGGCAATCCAGTCAACTAAATCTTTTTTCCACATCTTATGTCAAAGTAACTAACAGCAGAGGAGTTGAGAAAAGCCTACTTCATGTACAACTTGGTATCTTTTGAAAACCTCTGCAGGGTATGAGTGAAAACACAGACTGGGGCCACTAGTTGGAAGTGTAGAAAGAGGAGAAAAGGAAACAAGTGTTATTTTGAACCTTGAAACTTTTGAGTAAGTATGAATTTTGAATCTAATATGTGCTTTACTTACATTCATCTTGAATACTACATAATTTTGAATATTTCAACAAATGGAAAGATGCTACCTAACGTAAGTAGTTCACTGAAGTGATTCAGAATCTATATGATCCAGGTATATACGTGCATAAATTATAGTATAGATGCATACAGTGCTATCCATATATACAATGCACAAAATCAGAAAGTGCATAATTTCTATTGCCTACAGTTCCCTACCTTAAAAACGGCAACCAACTTTAAATTTCCCTGAGTTTTTTCCTATCATTGAAATGATTGGAAATTATTGGTTATTGCCACAAAAATCAACACCGTATTGACTCAATCACTAAGACCTTTACTAAAAAAGGGAAGACAAAATGTAGCTCATTATCTAGGATGATCAATTGGACCAGATTTTAGTTTGTGTTTTCACCTATATGCATTATGAGCAATGAAGTCTTTACTACTTGGATCCTTTTTTCCAAATGAATTAATGAATTAAATTTATCCTTTCACCAGCTGCTAGGCAGCAGATGGAACCATTTCTGAAGCCTTGTTGAATTCAATCCATAAAACTCATTTCCTAGGATTAGCAGTCCAAAGTTTCTTTTAATGTTTATATACCGCTTGGGATTTTGAATTTCATGATGTTAAACTTTCAATTTAACTATTCTTTTTGCATTTCATATCAAACAATTATGATCTTTTAGATTTCTATAGCAGACATGGCAGGTCACATAAGGACAAGAATTAATTTCAAGAGCAATAAAGTCATGCAAGTTACATTTTTTGATGTTTGCTCACATTGCCCTACTACCATGGAAACTATTTGCACTGCGCTCTCACATTAATATCAACCTAAAGAATTATATATTTAATAGATTGTGGTTTTTGTTTATTTATTCAGAAATACTTTAAAGCTACAACCAGGAACATTATTAACATTATGGAAGTTTAAAGTTTTGCAATGTAGTTATAAAAGTATAATGGTTACATTATCTGCAAATAACTACTGTATATATCACATCAATGTATCTGACAAGAATTTAATCCCAACCTTTAAAAATGGTAATAAAACCAATTACACAGTGTATATGCGATTTATTACAGTTTACTTTTTAAAGAGCATGCTACCATGGACAGCTCCAAACATTTCTCTTCTTTTTCTAGTTCTTTGCACCTAAAACTAGGAACGAGGAAACTTTAAGTTTTACTGATTGATGTAATGGTAGAATAGGAACAGCCACTGTTCAAAAAACAAAAGGAATCCTTTAAACATAACGAAATCAGAATCTCTTAAAAGTTCCACTGTGTTTTGTTGAAACGTTTCCAATACAACTACCTTATGCTCTCCAAGGTACAGTATCCCCAGATTTAAAATATAAAAGCTTTTAAGCTTAAAATGATGCTGCTTCTATAGCATAAATACAACTAAAAAAGAGTGAGTCACTCTTATGTGCAACAGTGATTTCCGCTAATTTGGCACAAGAAATCTATATTAATCTAATATTGGAGTAAGCCAAGAAGGCCACATAATAATCACCACTGA